>NC_140168.1:173081953-173094453 GCF_963971535.1 Notolepis coatsorum
GCCACCTGCCGGGCCGACTTGCTCTCAAGCGTCGGCTGCCGGGTGGGACACCGTTCAACCCCGCGGGGGCACAGGATCGATGCTACCTGGCTCTCCAGCCAAGGCACACCTGCCCTGCGCCCTATTGTCAACCCATTCACCTGTAAAAAGGGTAAATAAATCTCAGCAAAACCCCCCACATTAGCTACCGACTGACCTTCATCAATGAACCGGTTAAGAGGAGGGAAAAGCGGTGACATCCCACAGCGGGGAACATTAGAACAGTGATTATAGCATTAGTATTAGCAGCGCGCTCCAGGATAGCCTGGAAAACATCCAACTCAAAGTCACGTTTACCCAGATATCCTGCCCCTTGCGCCAATACACAACTCGGTTGTCTCACAGGACAACAAGCAGTATTACTAACACCAGCGTTAATGCCTGATGGAGCCTACCTGAGTGCGAGGTAGCCCGATAGCTACACATCGCACGCCGTCCCTCGATCTGCTGTCACAAGACGAGGAAACCCCAGGACAGACCCGACGTGCTGTTGGAACATGCCGAGAAGATCCCAGGGGCTGGCAAATCTCCAGCGAAAACCCAACATTGTTCAATTTCTCTTTGCATTTCATAACACTAGTTACACAGGGTGCAAAGCACGGCCATGATGGAAAACGAAAAAGAGGAAGGGCGAGTGTGACCACGCCTGGTGACAGGCGGGGCCTGGTCAAGTGCAAGGGTGCTTTGTTTTCGTTCATGTAGTACAGTAGGTACAGGAGATGCAGTGGCAAATCCTTATGGAAGCCAACGGAAGCCATGCCTCCCTATTAAAATATGAATTCATATCAAATATGAAATATGAAAAAAAGAAGAAAAAAAATATATATAATTTTTTTTTAATATAGTTTACATTCTTTTTCATCTGTGTTATAATTTTTTTTTTTTTTTTAAATGTCTCCCTCTTCTCCTTCTCACTCCCTCTAACACACTGTCAGCCTCACTATGCTCACTGCAGCTAGTATAGAGGAGAGGAGGCAGGGGGTAGGTCTCTTTCTTTTTTTGTATTTAATTTTTTTATTATTTTTTAAACAAACATATAAACAAACATGACAACACACGATAAGATATACAAGCATTAATTGTCAGGGCACATCCAATGAGATCACCTTTTAGTTAGTTGTCTTATATAAGATATACCCATAATACCTGTTATCTAAAAAAAAACCTACACACATATGCTCAGCTCGAACCCCCCCCTCCCGGACCCCACCTTGAGAAGTACCTCCACTATCCCTCGCACCTAACCAGACACTACCATTATAAGCTAGCTTTCTCCAGCTAGGTCTCTTTCTCCAGGCTTCCAGCATGTGATTCATGTATCTAGAGTCCAAATCCGATCCTAGCCAATCAGATTCGAGCTGACTGCCACACCCTAAAAGTTTAAAACGGGGCTGTGAGGAAGACACATGAGTGTGGCCTCCCCTTTGCACTCAGCATATTTTCCCCCCTGGAGGCGGGGCAGGTCAGAACACGTCTGAACGTCAAACCCTCGCGGGATTGATTGAAAATGTTATTAACAGAGCGGGCACGTTCGAATCCTCTATTAGTGTATCTAACATTTAGCACTTTAATAGCAACTTATTTTCGCCGGCGGGGGACATTTACTGAGGACCAGCAGAGCACACCACTGTGGATATTATGATTTAACAAATCTATCTGGCAAGAGGAGGACCACATTATTGACCAGGTAAGCACTGAGCAGCCTTACTAAGGACTAACTAACGTTATCAGGCAAGCTTGTAGACCCTTTCATGACTGCAATGCAAGCCAGGGGCTGGAATACGCAGTCACTTATTCCTCGTAGTAGCCAGGTTAATGTGCACCATCAAGCACTGCTTAAAAGCTAGCGGTGGGTCCAAAATATATCGGATATAAATGTCAAAGGTACCCAGCGTTCCATTAGGGTTTCACACACAGATGCGGCGGGGTTTGAAAGCTCGGCGTTGCTAATAAACATTTTAAATAATTTTTATAAACGAGTAAAACTGAGGCTGAAATGGCTGCTTCCTCATTTTACAGTAGGAGCGCTCTGATGGCTGGGCGCGCCGCGCAACAGACACGTGAATGAATGAATGAATGAATGAAAACTTTATTTAACAGATTGCAGAATGGGTACAATACAGTACGGCTCAATACACACAATTGTTAAGGGGATGCAGACCAGAGAAATACGTTTGTCTTGTCTTGTTTGTCTAGACTCTAGACGTCATATTCTCTCCCGGCCGTATGTATATTTCTCTCCCACCCACCCACCCCCTCCTAATGTACAGTCTCCTCCCCATCATATACTCTGTCAGGATCTATGGGTAACAGTACTGTATATTTGAATATCGTATATGTCACAAATGTAACCATACTAAATACCTGTATGTCATGTATGTCCCTATGCCATAAATGTCATGATGTCTTGTATGTCATAAATGTCACTATGAATTGAAAATGGGGGACCCTGATGTAAACAAGACAAACGTCTTTCTCTGGTCTGCATCCCCTTATACAATTGTGTGTATTGACTATTGAGCCGTACTGTATTGTACCCATTCTGCAATCTGTAAAATAAATAAAAAGAAAGTTTGACTGGCCGCCGAGCCATACTGTAGTGTACATGGTGACTGCTTGACTTAAAAAAAATAAAATAAAGCATTATTAATAAAAATATTTAATAATTCTTTTTTTTATTAATTTTTTTTGGCTTCCCCTGTTATTTTACCCACGCGACGCCACTGAGGAGATGAGGTATATCTCAATATGGCGAAGAGCGGGACACGATTGCCAATACAAGTATATAACTGTGCTTGCAGGTGCATAGAGCAAATCTGATGACCAAGTTGGTAAGGTCACAGCTTGACAATATTAAAGACATTATTTCAGCTTCGCTTTGCATTCTCCAGTGTTTCGCTATGCTGTCAGTGTTGTTGACCTGTTAGGACTCCTATCATTCAGCAACGCAGGAATATTGCAGACACCAACCGAGCCACCATGGGAGACTGCTGCTACACACTGGATCGTGGCTCAGGACACAATGACACAAAAACATTTAGTCTTTATGAAATAATTTTTTTGAATAAAACTATCTGCTCCAATTATCACTGAGCAATGAACGTGAATATCTCAATGGGCTGATTTTCAAGATTCAAGATTCAAGAGTTTTATTTGTCACACATACTGTTATGGTTTGTAACCGACCTCAAACGCAACGGCACAGACAGGAAGTTCAGAGTTAGCCAAATGCTAGGGCGTATTTATTTACAGAGTCAAAAGATGGAATAGGTACAGTAATCAAACAAACGGGGAGACTGCCTCCGGCAGAGTCATCAGCCGCTCTGCAGAATCCTCCTGGCGACAGTGGTGGGAATTTGGCATATGATGTTGTAGCGGCTCTGCAGATACTCCCAGCTCTTCCTCGAGGTGGGAAACGGAGAAAGAGACAGGTATCAGTGTTTTCCCCAACACACAATTAGCAGAGTCAGTGCAAACAAAAGATGTCTTCAGTGCTTCTTCTATAACACACAATCCGGCTGAGTCCAGTGCAAACAAAATTATATCTTCAGTGCTTCTTCAATAACACACAATCAGAATTATCCAGAGCAAACAAAATGATCTCTTCAGTGTTTCTTCAATAACACACAATCAGAACTTATCCAGAGCAAACAAAAGGATATCTTCTGTGTCTCTTCAATAACACACAATCCAAATTATCCAGAGGGGTTTGATTCCACTCACCCAAGTGCAACGCGTAACGGGTAACAAGGCGCAGCTCCAAACCGTTCTCCACAGAAAGGTCCTGGATAGAATATAGACCAGGAAACAGCAACGGGAAAAAAGCAGGCAAAGCAGTTGTATTCCAGAACGACCCGACAACGATAGCAAGAAGGTCTGTGTATATAAAGCATTCAGGGGCGCTAATTACAAACTGTGACAGCTGCGTGATGAGATCGATACTTGCTCCAAAAGCGTGTGGCGGGGAATGCACCAATCAACACGGCACCTTAAAGGAACGGAGCGCGTGGCGGGGAATGCATCAATCAACATAGTACCTTAAAGGAACGGAGCGTGTGGCGGGGAACGGACCAAACCTCACACATACACAAGACATGCAGTGAAATGTAGGTGGTGGCCATGCCCGCCTCGATTGTGCAAAAATACAAATAATAAAATAGAATAATAAAATAGAATAGATAATAAAATACGAATACGAATAAAATACAATGCTAAGCTTAAGAAATAAAGGCAATGAGTAATATATACAAATATACAGATCTGTTTTTAAAGTTAAATTTTTGTAGTGTATTTGTGTGTGGGGTGTGTGAGAGTGCATGTGAGGATGTGTGGTGTGTGTGTGTGTGTGTGTGTGTGTGTGTGTGTGTGTGTGTGTGTGTGTGTGTGTGTGTGTGTGTGTGTGTGTGTGTGTGTGTGTGTGTGTGTGTGTGTGTGTGTGTGTGTGTGTGTGTGTGTGTGTGTGTGTGTGTGTGTGTGTGAATGTGAGGAGGAGAAAGTGAGTGGGTGGGTATTTCTTTATGTATACGTTTGCATATTCATAATGTGTGAGCCAGGAGAGAGAAAGTGAGAGTGTGGATGAAAGAAGTGAGGGATGTAGTTATTTGCTTATCAGATGGGGGAGGATGAGATGAGGAAATGCTCTTATATTCTCGTTTCCATATTCGTATTCCATATCTGCTGCTACAGTACTGATTGTGTTTCTGTCTGTGAGCACTGATTTATCCACGTGAATCTATTAAGACAGGTATCAGGCTGTTTACTTAATCAATATCATAGACAATATCTATAAGACAACACTATAATTGGCATGGATCAACATTTAATTGATCTGACTGCACTATCCCAACATGTTGATGTCTTGAGTTCAGGATCCTCTTCACATCTACAGCCTTGATCCAAATCAAATCAAATGTATTTGTAAAGCCCGCCATCACAGTTACTGTAACGTCCCCATGGGCCGGACAAGTCTTCTTTAAACAGGTCAAGAAGAAACATCACAATAAATCAAGAACAAAAACCCCATCATGAAAATACAAAATAAATGTAAAATAAATAAATGCAACACTCCCAGACATACCCCAGGGAAGGTAAGGAAAAACTCACTAAAAACCTAGCAATAGGAAAAAAGCACCACAGGCAATGTGGAGGAGAGAAACCATAGAAGGGCCGTTCAAGGCCTTCTTGGATGTCGGTGATAGTAGTGTTGCTATGGATGATCAATGGGTGGAAAATAAAACAGGGGAAATAATTGGTATGTATGATACGTGTAATAATGAATGAATGAATGACTTTATTTGACAATATAAAAAATAACATGTGACATGACAGAAGCACAGTCTGGAAATACTGCCAAGGATGGACACAAAAAAGCTCAGAGCTAAATAAAACACAAATATGTACATGTGCAATAGTAACTGGGGTACATAAGAACATTTTTGAGAGATTTAAATAGAATAGAGCTAAGAACAACAACAAAACAATCCATTAAATTTTTTTTTTTATACACTTTTTCTCCCATTTTCTATATTTTCTCCCATCCCAATTTCGTATCATCCAATTCAACCCTCCCCTGTCACGGACGCTGTTTCTTGCCTCCCACAAGCCGGCTGCAATGTGGACTAAGTCATACATAGCACAAGTCCCCTCCGGTACTTGAGGTAACAGCAGTCGCATCTTTTCACCTGCGCAGCTCGATCTCTCAGTGGCGAGGAGTAACGCGTGGGAGGCTCACGCTGCCCCCGACACTTCCTGATTCTACTGCGCAGGCGCACCAACCGACCTGTAGGAGTCGCTGTCCACAACGCCCGATCCCCACCCATCAGTTTCCCACCCCCTAATATGGCCAATGTGTATTAGTACGGACGACCAGCTAAACTGAAAGCAAATGTGGAGCGCTGGGCTCGAACTGACGAGCCCAGCGTCTCCAGCATTTCGTGTCGAGTGCCTTGCCCACTACGCCACGAATCCATTCAATTTTCATTCAATCAATCACCGTGCAGATTGATTGATTGAATGAAAGTTTTATTAACAGATTGCAGAATGGGTACAATACAGTACGGCTCAATACACAAAATTGTTAAGGGGATGCAGACCAGAGAAAGACTTCCGTCTTGTTTACATCAGGGTCCCCCATTTTCAATTCATAATGAATTGTAAGTAAGGGTGCAACTTGCTCCGTGCAATCCATTCTTTGTGGATCTAGCCCTTATCTAGCTACATGTGCCGCTATCATCAGCCTCATCTGTGACTCTCTTTCGTTTAGTTGGCAGGTGAAAGCAGCTATATCTGACCACCTTCCTCTTCTTGTGAGGGCAGGTCTGGTCTGAGTCTCTGTTTAGATGATAGGTGATTCTGATGTGATCATCAGAACATAACAGTGACTATAACAATACAATAGTTAGCAGGCTGACAGAAGGACTTTACCTACTGGTCCTCAATAGTGACCATCTTCCATTTCCTGGTCTGGTCTGGACTGGTCTGGTCTGGTCTGGACTGGACTGGTCTGGTCTGGTCTGGTCTGGTCTGGACTGGGCTGGGCTGGACTGGTCTGGTCTGAACTGGACTGGACTGGACTGGACTGGTCTGGTCTGGTCTGGACTGGTCTGGTCTGGACTAGTCTGGTCTGGATTGGTCTGGTCTGGACTAGTCTGGTCTGGACTGGTCTGGTCTGAACTGGACTGGACTGGGCTGGTCTGGTCTGGACTGGACTGGATTGGTCTGGTCTGGTCTGGATTGGTCTGGTCTGGACTGGACTAGTCTGGTCTGGATTGGTCTGGTCTGGACTGGTCTGGTCTGGACTGGTCTGGTCTGGACTGGTCTGGTCTGGACTAGTCTGGTCTGGATTGGTCTGGTCTGGTCTGGTCTGGACTAGTCTGGATTGGTCTGGTCTGGTCTGGTCTGGACTGGACTAGTCTGGTCTGGATTGGTCTGGTCTGGACTGGTCTGGTCTGGTCTGGTCTGGACTAGTCTGGTCTGGATTGGTCTGGTCTGGTCTGGTCTGGTCTGAACTGGACTGGACTGGACTGGGCTGGTCTGGTCTGGATTGGTCTGGTCTGGTCTGGTCTGGTCTGGACTGGACTGGGCTGGACTGGTCTGGACTGGTCTGGTCTGGACTGGTCTGGTCTGGACTAGTCTGGATTGGATTGGTCTGGTCTGGACTAGTCTGGTCTGGATTGGTCTGGTCTGATCTGGACTGGTCTGGTCTGGACTGGACTAGTCTGGATTGGTCTGGACTAGTCTGGTCTGGTCTGGTCTGGTCTGGACTGGACTAGTCTGGTCTGGATTGGTCTGGTCTGGTCTGGACTGATCTGGTCTGGATTGGTCTGGTCTGGACTAGTCTGGTCTGGATTGGTCTGGTCTGGTCTGGACTGATCTGGTCTGGATTGGTCTGGTCTGGACTAGTCTGGTCTGGATTGGTCTGGTCTGGTCTGGACTAGTCTGGTCTGGATTGGTCTGGTCTGGTCTGGTCTGGTCTGGTCTGGACTGATCTGGTCTGGATTGGTCTGGTCTGGACTAGTCTGGTCTGGATTGGTCTGGTCTGGACTAGTCTGGTCTGGATTGGTCTGGTCTGGTCTGGTCTGGTCTGGTCTGGACTGGACTAGTCTGGTCTGGATTGGTCTGGTCTGGTCTGGATTGGTCTGGTCTGGTCTGGTCTGGTCTGGACTAGTCTGGTCTGGATTGGTCTGGTCTGGACTGGACTGGACTGGGCTGGTCTGGTCTGGACTAGTCTGGTCTGGACTGGTCTGGTCTGGTCTGGTCTGGACTGGTCTGGTCTGGTCTGGACTAGTCTGGTCTGGACTGGTCTGGTCTGGTCTGGACTAGTCTGGTCTGGTCTGGTCTGGTCTGGACTGGTCTGGTCTGGTCTGGTCTGGTCTGGACTAGTCTGGTCTGGACTGGTCTGGTCTGGTCTGGTCTGGTCTGGACTAGTCTGGTCTGGACTGGTCTGGTCTGGTCTGGATTGGTCTGGTCTGGTCTGGACTAGTCTGGTCTGGATTGGTCTGGTCTGGACTGGTCTGGGCCACGCCTTCACTGCAGTCAGCGGATGACCTGTCATTCTCATCCTGTTCAGTTGTGTGTTTAGTGACAGAGACTGAGTCACAGCCAGGATGAGCTTTGCTTTGTGATGAGGGCTCTGGAGCAGGACTCTAGACTGAAAGTATAAGGGATGGATGAATGAGAACAATATCCAATCAATCAAACAAAGTATGCATTAATCAATCTACTAACCTATCTTGTCAACAGGAGCAATACACAGACACACACACACCCACCCACACACACACACACACACACACACACACAGAAAGAGGGAGAGAGAGGTACCTTACTGTCAGGTGATTGATTGATTGATTGAAAATTGTATTAACAGATTGCAGAATGGGTACAATAATACAGTACGGCTCAATACACACAATTGTTAAGGGGATGTAGACCAGAGAAAGACTTTTGTCTTGTTTACATCAGGGTCCCCCATTTTCAATTCATAATGAATTGTAAGTAAGGGTGCAATTAGCACCGTGCAATCCATTCTTTGTGGACGCATCCCGCCCTGACTCTGGGCACTTTACTTTTGTTTGCACCTTACCACACCTCTACACCACACTCCACCTTACCATACCCCTACACCACGCTCCACCTTACCATACCCCTACACCACACTCCACCTTACCACCCCCTACACCACACTCCATAAAGCACTCACATAAAAACTGAATCATGATACGACGATGCAGACAGCAGTTGACAAAGTGCTGAACAAGCTACTCAAGATAATATACTCAAACCATATCAAACTATTTAAAACATAATATACATTAAAATCACATAAAAACTAAGCGGATGCTCTGCACAAGGGATTTAGAATGGATTTAGAAGGCCTGGCTGAATAGGTGGGTTTTAAGCAGCGATTTAAAAGTGGCAAGTGACTGGGCCGACCTAATGTTAGCAGGTAGACTGTTCCAGAGGCGTGGGGCAGTCAGAGGCTGTTCCAGAAGCTGTTCCAGAAGCTGTTCCAGAAGCTGTTCCAGAGGCTGTTCCAGAGGCTGTTCCAGTGTCGGCACCATGGGGGGGCATTCGCGGGCCATGCCCCCCCAGATGACGCACTGTGCCCCTCCAAAACGTCATAGGCAATTATTATAAAACATGGAAAATTCTTTATACAATTTTTGTATTCATTATAATTTAAATGCTATTGAAACGTAAATAATAAAACATAATAAAAGTATTCTGTTACAGCTGCTATATACTATATGTACTATATATATATATATATATATATATATATATATATATATATATATATATATATATATATATATATATATATATATATATATATATATATATATATATATATATATATATATAACTAAAAGGAGAAAACCTTCAAAGGAAAGAAGGGACCGCACACTCCACAGGACTCGTTTTTGCTTATTTATTGTTTGCACAACGCGTTTCGCTGTCAGCGAAACGCGTTGTGCAAACAATAAATAAGCAAAAACGAGTCCTGTGGAGTGTGCGGTCCCTTCTTTCCTTTGAAGGTTTTCTCCTTTTAGTTTATTTATCTCTCTTGCGCTGACCTGCACCTCCAGTCGGGGTCCAACCAGATGTGCACGAGTCCTATCTAGTTTAATATATATATATATATATATATATATATATATATATATATATATATATATATATATATATATATATATATATATATATATATATATATATATATATATATATATATATATATATATATATATATATATATATATATATATATATATATATATATATATATATATATATATATATATATATAATGCTGCCTAGCTGTCCCAGAAATGCCATACAGAAATTGGAAAAAGGACATTTGTGTTAATTTCTGCACCTTCAGCTTGAAATGCATTGCAGAATGTCTTGAAACTCAATGAATGAATCTCGCTAAATACATTTCAATCCAAAATGAAAGAATGAAAGGCCATTATGCTTGTGTTTTATTTAATTTATAAAAAAAATTGTTTTCTTAGTTTTTGTGTGTGTTTATCTTCATGCTGATGCCTGAGATTCTTAATCTGAATGGGAATTTCCTGGTAAAATAAATAAATAGACACAAATTATACCGGTAGTTAGATACCCTGCTTCCTCAGTGTCTTCAACCAGGTCTAAATCATTGTTATTTCTTCAACCAACCCAGCAGTCGTAATCCCAGTAGATTACACCATATCACATGTATTCAGGGATTAATTCAGATGTTCCCTGTGTGGGAGTTGAAAGGGAACGGCAAGCGTGGAAAATCCCATCAAGTTTCAGGGGGATGTGTGTGTGTGCGTGTGTGTGTGTGTGTGTGTGTGTGTGTGCGTGCGTGGCTGCGTGCGTGCGTGTGTGTGAGAGAGAGAGTGAGAGTGAGAGAGTGTGTGTGGATGCTTGCAGAGCTAGAGCAGTAATTCATTAATTCAGATGTTTTGACAATACGCTGGTATCCTAGACATATGGTGCCCTCTAGTGGCAACTTGAATTATGTCCGCTACATTCCCAAGGCGTTGGTGGTAATAGTGGTGAGCATAGCTGCCTTCCACGCGACGGCCAGCCGTGTATAGGTGTAACAGACTGACAGCCAATGAAATGGGTGCATTTGTCACGCTGTCCAAGGAGCTGAACTGCTCTCGTGCAGCCGTGTTCGAATCCCGGTCGGGGCAAAAGCCTGTCATACATTATCAAAGATAAACAGCTATGTTGAATCAATAAACATGAATATCACTAAATAAACATGAATATTGCACAGATTTAGATTAAAATAGTAAAGCTATTATAATAGTTCAATGGTTGTGATGGCAAAGTTTGCGTCAGGTTCCTTACTGTATATTTGCATATCGTATGTCACAAATGTTACATGTATGTCATGTATGTCCCTGTCATAAATGTCATGTATGTCATAAATGTCACTATGAATTGAAAATGGCAGACCCTGATGTAAACAAGACAAATGTCTTTCTCTGCTCTGCATCCCCTTAAACATTTTGTGTATTGAGCCGTACTGTATTGTACCCATTCTGCAATCTGTTAAATAAAGTTTTCATTCATTAATTCTGTCCCCGTCTCTCCTTGTTGCACATATTTAGATTATCATTAGATTGTAGCGGCAGAGGTTTTTGTCAACTTAAATCAAGCCTGTCATACATTATCAAAGGAAGGGACACTTGTTTAATCTTTGACTGCAACACTGGTTCTCTCACTGGTGGAATTTTGGGAGTCAAAAGTCACATAAGTAGAGCATTGGTGGTTCAGTGGTAGAATTCTCGCCTGCCACGCGGAGCTGGCCTCCGCGCGGCACCCTGGAGTAGTTGGCCTTAACGTCCATTCACTCGCTCTTAATTCCCTTAACTTCCATCCACTCCCTGTTTACAAAACCATGTATTATTTTGGCCACTAGTGGCGCTGTTGCGAGTTTGTGGATGCTGCGCTGTATCCACATTTAGGAGAAGAAGAACAGAAGAAGAGCAGAGCTGGAGAAAGTAGCGTTTTTCAACCTGTTAATGTTTGAAGGTGAGTTTAAACTACTAAATAAGATCCGCCATCAGCCATTGCACTCCTGCTGTGCTGACCTATGCGAATTTCTCAAATGTAGAAATCTCGATTGCATAATTTCTGGTAGTGGGGGACTGCGTTCGCGCTCTCCCCTGATATAATATTGTCAAAAGTAAATACAGAACTTGACTAACAATCTATCAACGTGATTTTTTTATAACTCATTGTATATCTTCCTGTACATTATCCATTTACTGTATATTTTTGGACTGTATGTTTTAGGATGTATATCTTTCACTGTGTATTCTTATTCTTTGGAATACCTAAATGTTTATTGTGAGCGATCTGTGGTGCTGAAAGTGAATTTCCCTCAGGATTAATAAAGTACTTCTATGTGTAGAATTATGTGTCATTGAAAAAGGAACTATTTTCAATTGTGTCCAATGAGAAACAAATGATTTCCAGATAGACTGTGTCCTCCACAAGTCCAAACTAATGGCAATTGTTTCTTGCCATCTATATGCTGGCTTTTGTCGGCATGTTATTTCCCTTACGGCCATACCAACCTGAACACGCCCGATCTCGTCCGATCTCGGAAGCTAAGCAGGTTCGGGCCTGGTTAGTACTTGGATGGGAGACCGCCTGGGAATAC
Source organism: Notolepis coatsorum (assembly GCF_963971535.1). Lineage (NCBI taxonomy): Eukaryota > Metazoa > Chordata > Actinopteri > Aulopiformes > Paralepididae > Notolepis > Notolepis coatsorum. The sequence continues at coordinate 173,094,162 of NC_140168.1, forward strand.
CAGGTGCAGTAAGCATTTTGCACAGCAAGGAGGTGCTACTGATCCCTCATAAAACACCCCAAGTCTTTCAACTAGCTTTTGCACATTTGAGTAGTACACTACCTACAAACACTCATTCAAACAGCTTGAAAGTAAGTAACATGCCTAGGTCCTAAAGCTAATGGGATTATGTGTGACTGATTTACAGTAATATTGGCTCATTTAACATAACTAAGCTTTTGAAATTGGCTATCTCAAACCGCCCTCTTTTCTTGATGCAAGTTGTTTTTGGAGGGTGGAGAAAAGGGGGCGG